>NC_134355.1:669294121-669296621 GCF_048569485.1 Anomaloglossus baeobatrachus | reverse complement strand
AGTATCGCCTTAACACCAAATATACAGCTGGCAATCCACCCCGAAATAACGCTCCATCACCTATATGACGATAAACACCTCAATAAACAAGGGGTTAGCCATCTAGCAAAAGAGTTCAAGGATATAGTTCTAAACAGACCTCCAAGACACCCACCAAACAGATGGCAGCCCACAGGAATCCCTAGAGAGAATCCACAGAGAGGGCACAGGAGACCACATGCCCCACAGTGGCAACACACAGTAATCCCCAGAGAGAGTCCACAGAGAGGGCACAGGAGACCACGTGCCCCACAATGGCAACAAACAGCAACCCATAGTGAGAGTCCACAGAGAGGGCACAGGAGACCACATGCCCCACAATGGCAACACACAGCAACCCATAGTGAGAGTCCACATAGAGGGCACAGGGGACAATGGTATTACAATACAACAGTGAACAGTGACATGGCAGAAATAAGGACATTGCTCAAAACATTGTGCGGCCAACTCATGAGACACCCTTAACACATGCCACCCAAACCCTCTACCACAAGAACCTGTTATGTCCTATGAAAATCTAACTTCATTATAAGGTATATCGACCAAATATGACATCCTTAGTTATCAGTAGCTGGAACATTCAAGGATTGAATGCCTCAGCTTTTGGGTCCAAGACAAATGACCCAGACTTCAAACAAAGGCTAAAGAACATTGACATCCAGATCCTTCTGGAGACATGGGTACGGACAGAGGAGGAATCCCTGGCACCCATAGGATATAAGGAATTTTCTGTCTCTGCCCAGAAAAACAAGAACACCATACAGGGCCGCTGTTCAGGGGGAATACTAATATGGTACAAGGAGGAGATTAAAGATCACATCAAGGCAGTAAAAAGAGGAGAAAGCCATATCTGGATGAGGATAGGCAGCTCCATCCTCACCTCTCAGCAGGACATCTACCTCTGCGCAGCCTACATTCCTCCATCAGAATCCCCATACTATAAGCCGGACATCTATGAGGACCTACGGAGGGAGGTAGCCCAATTCCAGTCCAAGGGCAGAGTTCTCATCTGCGGAGACCTCAATGCCAGGACGGGTACAGAGAAGGACTACCTGTCACCTGACGGAAATACATATGTAATGGGAGAGGGGCCCTTCTATAGTGACTCAGTACAGACAGCAAGAAACAGCTTTGACAGAGTGGTGAATAAAAGCGGCAGAACCCTGTTGAACCTGTGTCGGAGCTTGGGGTTATATATAGTGAACGGGCGCATCAGGGGGGACTCATTAGGGAGATTTACACTAAACTCCCACATTGGCAGCAGTGTGGTGGATTATGCAATAACAGACATGGACCCAGCAAAAATAAATGCCTTCATAGTCACCCCCGAAACACACCTGTCAGATCACAACCAGACACTGCTGTACATGAGATCCACGGACAAGCAATACACAGATAAGCCCCACCTGACCGGTCTCCACAACCTGACACCATCCTACAAATGGCCTAAACAGTTATCCACTGAATACACCAACATGAGCAACAGAACCGAAATCCAAGAGCTACTTGTAAATTTCAACACAAGACGCTATACATCAAACCAGCAAGGAGTCAACCGGGCAGTGAATGACTTTAACAACATCCTATATATCATGGCAGAGTTAGCAGGCGTCAGAAAGACCAACCCCAAGAAACCTTCAAACAAACAAGGCCAAAAATGGTTCGACAAAGAATGCAAGTCACTACGCAACTCCCTAAGGGTAGCCTCAAACCAAAAACACAGAGACCCCAAAAACAGGGACCTAAGAGCAGCTCATGACACCCTACAGAGGCAATACAAGCGCATTCTCAAGGAGAAAAAAAAGAGGCACATCTCCCAAGAACTACAGAAGCTTGAGGACTCCCTCCAGGACAACTCATTCTGGAAAACCTGGAGTCATATTGGCACGAAGTCCAAGCATAGCACCCTCCACATCCAAAATGGCAACATCTGGCACAGCTACTTCAAAGGCCTCTACAAGAATATACCAGAAGAAGACCTAACTCCAGAACAGGAGCACCTAACCACTAAACTCAGGGACATGGAGGAGACAATCAAAGACTTCCAAAATCCTCTGGACATACCAATCAGTGTGCTGGAAATAAAAGACAGAATCAAATTTATGAAATGCAAGAAGGCCGCAGGCAGTGATGGCATCCTGCCAGAGATGATCAAATACAGTTCCCCAGATATACATGCAGCACTGGCTAAACTATTCACCCATGTCCTGAGTGGCGGCTACTTCCCAAAGAGCTGGAATCAAGGTCTCATAACGCCCATCTACAAGAATGGAGACCGATATGATCCAGAAAACTACAGAGGGATCTGTGTTAACAGTATTCTGGGAAAACTGTTTAACAGCATTATTAATAAAAGGATCATCACCTTCCTCACCCAGGGTGACATCCTCAGCAGAAGCCAAGCTGGGTTCATGCCAAACCACCGCACCATGGACCACATTTACACCCTGCAAAGCCTCAT
>NC_134355.1:669244121-669289121 GCF_048569485.1 Anomaloglossus baeobatrachus | reverse complement strand
ATACACCCGGCGAATGGCGTAACACAGGGGGGGCATCAGGGTAACAATACAATGGAACGCCCTGGCTGTAGAGAAAGTAGAGCAAGATCACGTCCTAACACTCATCTGAGGCTGATCACTGCACTCTCTAATGTCCCTAGATGGGTCCTGTACCCTGTACGCCATTCACGTGCCTAGGTCCTTGCTGGCCCTGAACTCACCCTGACTAGCTAGTCTCGCTACTGCAATATGACAACGCAAGATAGGAAAGACAAACAGGTGGGAAAAGACACAACAAATAACACTCCACCAAGAACTTGGATTAGGGGATAATGAAAAAACCACGGTATTGGCTGCGCTGCTATTAACCCCTTCAGCCCCCAGCCTGTTTTCACCTTAAAGACCCGGCCATTTTTTGCAATTTTGACCAGTGTCACTTTGACAGGTTATAACTCTGGAACACTTCAACGGATCCTGGCGATTCTGAGATTGTTTTTTCGTGACATATTGTACTTCATGTCAGTGGTAAATTTAGGCAGATATGTTTTGCGTTTATTTGTGAAAATTTCGGAAATTTGGCGAAAATTTTGAAAATTTTGCAATTTTCAAAATTTGAAATTTTCTGCCCATAAATCTGAGAGATATGTCACACAAAAAAGTTGCTAAATAACATTTCCCACATGTCTACTTTACACCAGCGCAATTTTTGAAAAAAAAAAAAATTCCGTTAGGAAGTTAGAAGGGTTCAAAGTTCATCACCAATTTCTCATTTTTCCAACAAAATTTACAAAAAAAAATTTTTTAGGTACCACATCACATTTGGAGTGATTTGAGAAACCTAGGCGACAGAAAATACCCAAAAGTGACCCAATTCTAAAATCTGCACCCCTCACTCTGCTCAAAACCACATCCAAGAAGTTTATTAACCCTTTAGGAGCTTCACAGCAACCAAAGCAATGTAGACGAAAAAATGAAAATTTTACTTTTTTAACACAAAAATGTTACTTTAGCCATAAAAATTAGTATTTTCACAAGGGTATCAGGAAAAATGCATCATAAAATGTATCGTGCATTTTCTCCTGAGTACGCAGATACCCCATATGTGGTGGAAATCAAATGTTTGGGCACACAGCAGGACTCGGAAGGCAAGGAGCGCCATTTGAATTTTTGAGTGCAAAATTAGCTGCACTCATTAGCAGACGCCATGTCGGGTTTGAAGACTCCCCGAGGTGCCTAAACAATGGAGCTCCCCCATAAGTGACCCCATTTTGGAAACTAGAGCCCTCAAATATTTTTTCTAGATGTTTGATGTGCACTTTGAACCCCTGGTGGCTTCACAGAAATTTATAACGTTGAGCCGTGAAAAGAAAAAATTTTTTTTTTACCACAAAACTGTTGCTTCAACCAGGTAGCTTTTTTTATCACAAGGGTATCAGGAAAAAATGCACCATAAAATGTATTCTGCATTTTCTCCTGAGTACGCAGATACCCCATATGTGGTGGAAATCAAATGTTTGGGCGCACGGCAGGACTCGGAAGGCAAGGAGCGCCATTTCACAGCAAAATTGGTTGGAATTATTAGCGGACGCTATGTTGCGTTTGGAGACCCCCTGAAGTGCCTAAACAATGGAGCTCCCCCACAATTGACCCCATTTTGGAAACTAGACCCCTCATGGAATTTATCTAGCTGTTTAGGGAGCACTTTGAACCCCTGGAGGCTTCACAAACGTTTGTAATGTTGAGCCGTGAAAATATTTTATTTTTTTTACCACAAAATTGTTTATTCAAACAGGTAGCTTTTTTCCCACAAGGGTATCAGGAAAAAATGCACCATAAAATGTATTGTGCAATTTCTCCTGAGTACGACGATACCTCATATGTGGTGGAAATCAATTGTTTGGGCGTACGGCGGGGCTCAGAAGAGAAGGAGCGCCATTTCACAGTAAAATTGATTGGAATTATTAGCAGACGCCATGTTTCATTTGGAGACCCCCTGAGGTGCCTAAACAATGGAGCTCCCCCACATGTGATCCCATTTTGCAAACTAGACCCCCCCCATACAAAAAAAATTAGTTTGGCGAAATAAAAAATACAGACATCAGTAGAAAAAAAAAAAAAAAATGAGCGCCTGCCAAGACCAGTGCCAAACGTGAGAGCAATGCACGAGTCTCGCATCGCATCATCCACTGCAGTCTGGAAGCGAGCAACTGCGCTGGATAATGCGATGCGAGAGGGCGGGGCGGCAGATGAGAAAGGGCGCAGCGGATGGAAGATGGGAAAGGGCGCAGCGGATGGAGGAGCGGCAGAGGATGGGAAAGGGCGCAGCGGATGGAGGAGCGGCAGAGGATGGGAAAGGGCGCAGCGGATGGATGATGGGAAATGGCGCAGCGGATGGAGGAGCGGCAGAGGATGGGGGGGGGGTGAGATGGGGATGCCTACCTTACAGGATGGATCTAGGCAGCAGGATCACAGCAGACAGAAGAGGCAGCAGATGAAGGAGGCAACAGATCGAGGAGGGTGAGAGGGGGCAGTAGATGGAAAATGGGAGAGAGCAGGCAGCAGATCGGGGAGGGGGGCAGAGTCTGATGGGAGAGAGAGATGGCACATGTAGGGGAAGGGAGGGGGGCTTGCAGCACATGTAGGGGGAGGGAGGGGGGCTTGCAGCACATGTAGGGGGAGGGAGGGGGGCTTGCAGCACATGTAGGGGGAGGGAAGGAGGCTTGCAGCACATGTAGGGGGAGGGAGGGAGGCTTGCAGCACATGTAGGGGGAGGGAGGGAGGCTTGCAGCACATGTAGGGGGAGGGAGGGGGGCTTGCAGCACATGTAGAGGGAGGGAGGGGGGCTTGCAGCACATGTAGGGGGAGGGAGGGGGGCTTGCAGCACATGTAGGGGGAGGGAGGGGGGCTTGCAGCACATGTAGGGGGAGGGAGGGGGGCTTGCAGCACATGTAGAGGGAGGGAGGGGGGCTTGCAGCACATGTAGGGGGAGGGAGGGAGGCTTGCAGCACATGTAGGGGGAGGGAGGGGGGCTTGCAGCACATGTAGAGGGAGGGAGGGGGGCTTGCAGCACATGTAGGGGGAGGGAGGGGGGCTTGCAGCACATGTAGGGGGAGGGAGGGGGGCTTGCAGCACATGTAGGGGGAGGGAGGGGGGCTTGCAGCACATGTAGAGGGAGGGAGGGGGGCTTGCAGCACATGTAGAGGGAGGGAGGGGGGCTTGCAGCACATGTAGGGGGAGGGAGGGTGGCTTGCAGCACATGTAGGGGGAGGGAGGGGGGCTTGCAGCACATGTAGGGGGAGGGAGGGAGGGGGGCTTGCAGCACATGTAGGGGGAGGGAGGGGGGCTTGCAGCACATGTAGGGGGAGGGTGGCTGGCTTGCAGCACATGTGCTGCAAGCCAGCCACCCTCCCCCCACATGTGCTGCAAGCCAGCCACCCTCCCCCCACATGTGCTGCAAGCCAGCCACCCTCCCCCCACGTGGGGGGAGGGTGGCTTGCAGCACATGGAGGGATAGATGGTGTGGCGATGGAGAAGGGGCAGCCGATGAAGGAGGCGGCGGCCGCCGCCGATCGAGGGCAGCAGCGGCTGAAAAAGGTGGGTGCGACGGCGGCGGGGACAGTGGCGAGCATGGCGGCGGGGACGGCGGTGGATCGGGAGCGGCGGCGGGGACGGCGGTGGATCGGGAGCGGCGGCGGGGACGGCGGTGGATCGGGAGCATGGCGGCGGGGACGGCGGTGGATCGGGAGCGGCGGCGGAGATGGCGGTGCAGCGGGAGCATGGCGGCGGGGACGGCGGTGGAGCGGGAGCATGGCGGCGGGGATGGCGGTGGATCGGGAGCGGCGGCGGAGACAGCGGTGCAGCGGGAGCATGGCGGCGGGGACGGCGGTGCATCGGGAGCGGCGGCGGAGACAGCGGTGCAGCGGGAGCATGGCGGCGGGGACGGCGGTGGAGCGGGAGCATGGCGGCGGGGATGGCGGTGGATCGGGAGCGGCGGCGGAGACGGCGGTGCAGCGGGAGCATGGCGGCGGGGACGGCGGTGGATCGGGAGCGGCGGCGGAGACAGCGGTGCAGCGGGAGCATGGCGGCGGGGACGGCGGTGGAGCGGGAGCATGGCGGCGGGGATGGCGGTGGAGCGGGAGCATGGCGGCGGGGATGGCGGTGGATCGGGAGCGGCGGCGGAGACAGCGGTGCAGCGGGAGCATGGCGGCGGGGACGGCGGTGGAGCGGGAGCATGGCGGCGGGGATGGCGGTGGATCGGGAGCGGCGGCGGAGACGGCGGTGCAGCGGGAGCATGGCGGCGGGGACGGCGGTGAAGCGGGAGCAGCGGCGGGGCGATCGGAGACAGCGGCGGTGAAGCGGGAGCAGCGGCGGGGCGATCGGAGACAGCGGCGGTGAAGCGGGGACAGCGGTGAAGCGGGAGCAGCGGCGGGGCGATCGGGGACAGGGGCGGGCGGCGGGGCGATCGGGGACAGGGGCGGGCGGCGGGGACAACAACTTACCGCTCTCCTCGGCTTCCAGGGACGGTCACAGGCCGCAGATCCACATTGATTGGAGAGAGCGGTCACAAGACCGGTCTCTCCAATCAGAGCTGGGGGCGGGTGAAGCATCGATCACCCAGCTCCAGCCAATGGCCAGTGCTACAGCAGCACTGATCAGGGCTGGATTTCAATGTTCCAGCCATTTTCAATGGCTGGAACATTACAGTGGCTGTAATTGGCTGAGCGGCGTTCGTCAGCCAATCACAGCCTCTGTAGGTTCGGGGAGGAGGCACCACCCCTCCTGACGTCAGGCAGAGGTCCCCTCCTTCCCGAATCCACCGTTTAAGTAAATAAATTTCACTCCCCGGGGCTCCGGGACCGCGATTTCGCCAGGACGTACTGAGTACGTCATGGGTCCTTTAGCACCATGTCACCATGACGTACTCAGTACGTCCAAGGTCGTTAAGGGGTTAAAGTTCATAAAGATGATGGTATTGTTCCAAAAAACTTTTTTTATTGCAAGATTATAAGCCACAACGCGTTTCGGGGTTAAATGTTCCCCCTTCCTCAGGTAGCAACAATCATATGAAGTGGTATGCCTTATATATACATGAATATGTAGGTCCCCACACCCCTTGATTAATTCAACATATGGATCATAATGATCAATCAGCAGGGTTTTCAGGGACCTCGCCTCACAAAAATCAATTGTACATAATCACATTTAACAGCGATGTTCAAGAAACCACAAATATATTTTGTCTCAAGTATATTGTGATACCCTCATCACTAAAAAAAATTTCTTTTGAATTATATTTAAAAATTAATAAACATGAATAAAAGACTCATCAAGGAAATTACTTTAAAAACAAGGAAATATGAAATTTAGATTTTGAGATTTAAAATTTACAAATAGAGGGTGAAAATAGATTAAATTAAATATAAATAAAATAAAAAAAAAAAAAAAAATTTTGAGAAAAAAAAAAAAAAAAGTGTCTATAGGGTTCTAATACAGGGCTAAAAAATTAATTGTTAGAAGTGAGAGTGATAGCTCTAAAAATCCCTAGAATGGATCGCTAACTAAAACAGGTCATAATCCATAATTTATAGTGTTTGACATATGAAAAATACATTTGCTGAAAAATAACTGCCTATATAGTAATTAAACCATATTTTAACCTCAATATTATTTTATTTATGGTGCTGGTAAAAATTATGCTCTATTTGATCTGCTCAGTCATTATATTGAGGCCTTCTGGATTCAGAGTGGCTAATTTAAATATCCAGAAGGATTCGCGTTCCACCAACCTCCAATACCTAGCTGTAACATCAGCCATAACCTGCTCAATAATCACCATTTTGACATTGTCTCTGTCTTTATCATGTTCCAATAAAAAATGCCTGGAGAGACTGTGGGTTACTATACCATGGCGAATATTGTATCTATGACCGTTTAGTCTATTGTGTACCATTTGCGTTGTGCGGCCTACATATTGTAGGCCGCACGGACATTCTAATAGATAAATGACATAGGAGCTGGTGCAACAGAGATGTTGCTTTATTAAAAATTCCTCTCCTGTTATATTTGATTTGAAGGATTGTACGCCATGTTTTAATGTTCGGCAGCATAAACATCGGATTTGTCCACAATGGAAATTCCCGACTGGTTTGTTAATATCTAATCCATTTTGAGGCAACTGAGTTTTTTTTAAAATTGTTGTTTTGCTAGGTGCGATTAAATTTTTGAGGTTTTTACTTCTCCTAAAAATAACCTGAGGTTTATCGGGTAAACAACCCGAAAGGATCCTGTCCCCTTTTAAAATATGCCAGTGTCTCCCTACAAGCTCCTTTACTTTACCATACGAATCACTAAAGGTAGTCACTAAACAGCTTTCGAAGGTGGTTTCATTTCCCTGTACTCCTATATTTGTCTTTTTCCCTTCAATAATATCCAAACTTTTATCTTGATCCAATAGGAGGCTTCTTTTATAAGCATCAGTCAATATTTTTTTCGGATAGCCTTTACTACTGAAGCGACTTTGCAATATTCTAGCTTCAGCTTTGAAAGAAGCAATATTGGTACAGTTCTTCCTGATGCGCCAATATTGCCCATAAGGTATATTTTTTATCCATGTAGGGAGATGGCTGCTTGAAAAATCAAGATAACTATTGACATCCACCCTTTTAAAAAAGGTGGATGTTTCAATAGTGTCCTCCTCATTGAATTTGATATTAAGATCCAGGAACTGGATAGATTTCCGGGACATTGTGGCCGTAAATCTTAGCCCCCATTCATTCAGATTGAGTAACTTTACAAAATTGTGTATAAAACTATGATTAAAAAGGCGGGTGAGGACATGATACTGAATAAAAGGGAGAGACAGTATCTGGACATTAAGCATTATTCAGTACCTTTTTATTATTTTCTCCCGAAAATCCACAAAAGCCTTACTAACCCGCCGGGAAGACCAATCATTTCTGGAATCAATTCTATTACGGCTAATTTGTCACATTATGTTGACCTTTTTTTGCAAAAATATGTCGACAAACTAGATTCACATTTAAGAGACTCCTCACACCTTATCAGGCTACTGAGAAAACTACCTGCCATTCCGAATGGTCTTTTTATTACATTGGATGTAGCTGCGTTATATTCAAACATTGATCATCAGTTGGGGTTGAAAAGTGTGGAATCCTATCTGGCAATGGATGACTCACTTCCAACCTCTCAGAGGGAATTTATTTTGCAATCCATTGAGTTTATTTTACATCACAATGTCTTTACTTTTGAGGAAAGGACCTACCGACAATTGAAGGGCTGTGCAATGGGGACGAGATTTGCCCCCAGTTTTGCAAATCTGTATATGGGGTGCTTCGAGTCCCTTCATATTGCACAGTCCCCCCTAGCGCTGGAGAACATGGTATTTTATCGTAGATTCATAGATGACCTGTTCTTTGTCTGGTCAGGTTCTGAGGAAAGTGCTCAAAATTTTGTAAAGTTACTCAATCTGAATGAATGGGGGCTAAGATTTACGGCCACAATGTCCCGGAAATCTATCCAGTTCCTGGATCTTAATATCAAATTCAATGAGGAGGACACTATTGAAACATCCACCTTTTTTAAAAGGGTGGATGTCAATAGTTATCTTGATTTTTCAAGCAGCCATCTCCCTACATGGATAAAAAATATACCTTATGGGCAATATTGGCGCATCAGGAAGAACTGTACCAATATTGCTTCTTTCAAAGCTGAAGCTAGAATATTGCAAAGTCGCTTCAGTAGTAAAGGCTATCCGAAAAAAATATTGACTGATGCTTATAAAAGAAGCCTCCTATTGGATCAAGATAAATGTTTGGATATTATTGAAGGGAAAAAGACAAATATAGGAGTACAGGGAAATGAAACCACCTTCGAAAGCTGTTTAGTGACTACCTTTAGTGATTCGTATGGTAAAGTAAAGGAGCTTGTAGGGAGACACTGGCATATTTTAAAAGGGGACAGGATCCTTTTGGGTTGTTTACCCGATAAACCTCAGGTTATTTTTAGGAGAAGTAAAAACCTCAAAAATTTAATCGCACCTAGCAAAACAACAATTTAAAAAAAAACTCAGTTGCCTCAAAATGGATTAGATATTAACAAACCAGTCGGGAATTTCCATTGTGGACAAATCCGATGTTTATGCTGCAGAACATTAAAACATGGCGTACAATCCTTCAAATCAAATATAACAGGAGAGGAATTTTTAATAAAGCAACATCTCTGTTGCACCAGCTCCTATGTCATTTATCTATTAGAATGTCCGTGCGGCCTACAATATGTAGGCCGCACAACGCAAATGGTACACAATAGACTAAACGGTCATAGATACAATATTCGCCATGGTATAGTAACCCACAGTCTCTCCAGGCATTTTTTATTGGAACATGATAAAGACAGAGACAATGTCAAAATGGTGATTATTGAGCAGGTTATGGCTGATGTTACAGCTAGGTATTGGAGGTTGGTGGAACGCGAATCCTTCTGGATATTTAAATTAGCCACTCTGAATCCAGAAGGCCTCAATATAATGACTGAGCAGATCAAATAGAGCATAATTTTTACCAGCACCATAAATAAAATAATATTGAGGTTAAAATATGGTTTAATTACTATATAGGCAGTTATTTTTCAGCAAATGTATTTTTCATATGTCAAACACTATAAATTATGGATTATGACCTGTTTTAGTTAGCGATCCATTCTAGGGATTTTTAGAGCTATCACTCTCACTTCTAACAATTAATTTTTTAGCCCTGTATTAGAACCCTATAGACACTTTTTTTTTTTTTTTTTTATTTTATTTATATTTAATTTAATCTATTTTCACCCTCTATTTGTAAATTTTAAATCTCAAAATCTAAATTTCATATTTCCTTGTTTTTAAAGTAATTTCCTTGATGAGTCTTTTATTCATGTTTATTAATTTTTAAATATAATTCAAAAGAAATTTTTTTTAGTGATGAGGGTATCACAATATACTTGAGACAAAATATATTTGTGGTTTCTTGAACATCGCTGTTAAATGTGATTATGTACAATTGATTTTTGTGAGGCGAGGTCCCTGAAAACCCTGCTGATTGATCATTATGATCCATATGTTGAATTAATCAAGGGGTGTGGGGACCTACATATTCATGTATATATAAGGCATACCACTTCATATGATTGTTGCTACCTGAGGAAGGGGGAACATTTAACCCCGAAACGCGTTGTGGCTTATAATCTTGCAATAAAAAAAGTTTTTTGGAACAATACCATCATCTTTATGAACTTTAATAGCAGCGCAGCCAATACCGTGGTTTTTTCATTATCCCCTAATCCATTCTCCTTCTCCTTCCTGGAGTGCACGGGGCTGCTGCAGCTATTCCAAGACTCTGCCTGAATCACATCAAGCCTCTGAAGGGCGGGTGAGTCACCGGCATCTGTTCTACGGGTCCGTCCACCACAGAGGAGGAGCTGCAGCTCAGCGCTGGTCTGACGGCTGTGCTCTCCATGTGGGATATCGATCGCGTGAGCGGCGGCCTGAGCTGAAAATACTGCGGGCTGGAAAGGACGAGATCCCCACTGATGCCATAGCGGTACACCGTGGACTTCCCTTCGGCTGTCTCCCCAGTGTTGTACCTGACGTACAACAGGATCAGGTGAGTGTGACCATCACACTGCACACTTAATAAGTTATCATTAGATTTTACACAGGAGCGCACCCTCTTTTTCTTTTATTTTCCACCAAGAACTTGTCAGCTGCATCTGAAGCAACACCTCAGCTTTCTCCAAAGACTGGCTCCTTCGAAGTGGACAGCATAGGTATGAGTTATAGCTGATATAGGAAAGAGTGAGGCACAGATACTTATAGAAAAAAGGAGTGGCTGCAGCTGAGATTACAACAGGATAGAAGTGACCCTTAAGCCTTAAAAATTGTTAGGAAGGGGTTGCAATAAAGTCTTATACTCAGTTCTTCTTTGTTTTCCCCATACTGTCTCCAAGGGAGTAAGTAGACGAACTCTAGTGCCCCCTATTGGAAGTAGCAATTCTTAAAGTCAAAAGTGACCTTTTAACATGCTTTGTCATATGATTTAGGATTTATGCCAGATTAGAACCTCAATTTGCAGACACTGTGTTTCGGGGTGATTGCTTCTCATCAGTGCAAAGTGTGAGATCTGATCTGGCTATATGAGAAGCTAACATGGGGTCTAAGAGGAAAACTAACCCCAAAACACCGTCTCTGCAAACTGAGGTTCTGATCTGGCATAAATCTAAAGTCAGATGACAAGGCTCGTTAAAGGGTAACTTTTGGCTTTTAGCTTGTACTTGTAGGATTGCTACTTCCAATAGGTGGCACTACAGTTTGTCTACTTCCTCCCTAAAGAGACAACTTGCATATTTTCCAGAGGAGCATTGAAGCTATAAGTCTCCTCACTGACAGCCAGATTGGTTTATCAGTCTCCTCAAGGAGAAACGTTTTCCGCTTACACCCCATCTTAGCTTATCTTACAGCCAGATTAGATCTCATACTTTGCACTGATGAGGGGAAATCACCCCGAAACACTGTGTCGGCAAACTGAGGTTCTGATCTGGCATAAATCCTAAGTCATATGACAAAGCTCGTTAAAGGGTTACTTTTGACTTTTTGGATCACCACTTCCAATAGGTGGTGCTAGAGTTTGTCTCCTTCCTCCCTGAAGAGATAACTTGTATATTTCCCAGAGGAGCATTGCAGCTAAAATACTCATTACTGGCAGCCAGATTGGTGTGTTAGACTCCGCTAGGAAAAACATTGTACCCTTAAATCCCATACTTTCCCATGACCCTTTCAGCCAATCGCCTCCTCTTGTCCACCTTCTGGGTTATCTAGTAGGTGCTACCGCTGACTGTGTCACACTTTGTCATGTTGGTCTCTACTCTCGTCATGGTCGTGCCAGACGTGACCCGGTGCGGTCAAATAAGTTGCCATGGCAGAAAACAAAGCCCAAAAAAGAGGCCAAAGAGAAGGATTTGAAGTACCAGGCTAGGAACTTTGGTGATCAGAAAGGTATGAGGAGGTACTAGGAGAGATTAGTATAATAGTTTATTCTATATTAACCTTTTCTGGCACTCACAATACAACAAAAAAAGGTCGTCAAAAAATACCCTCTTTAGAATAATTAAAATTTTGGGGACTAAATTTGCATGAAAATGAGTTCTTTCAGATTTGATTACATTTTATGTTGTTGTAAAATTTCAAAATCAGACAGTCCAGCAAAGATTCTCCCGTTGTCTTCATTGGTCCATTTGCAATACTTTGGCACGAACTTGATGAAGTATATATTTATTTTGGAGGTTATTTACAACTTTTTGTCCAGCTTCTAAAAATCCTGCTAAGTTGCAGGTAAGGTTATAAAAAAATAAAAAAGAAATACTCACCCGCTCTAAGCTTGTGGGTAGTTACAGCTAGCTACACTGATTTTTGTGGCTTTTCCTGAGGCCTGAAACACACATCTGTGAAAACGCACGCACGTGTAATACGGGCCGTTTTTCAGGTCCGTGATCCGTTTTTATGTCCGTTTTCATGGTCCTTGTGGCATTTGTGTGAACGGCGTATGCTAACCACGTGTGCGTGTGTAATGCCCGTGTGTGCGTGAGATTCGTAACTGACATGTGAGTGTGATGTCCGTGTGCAATGGTACGTGTGTTATGCTAAATGACGTTGATGCATGCCCGCAGACAGCAGACAGAGTCGCGCGCTGAGTATGAACTCGGGTGAACTTCACCCGACTTCATTGTCATACCGCGGCTCTGTCTGGGTGTCGCGTACTGATTAGCGGTCACCCGTGAAGGACTCACTGGTGACCGCTAATACCCTGAGTGACAGAAGTGAGCAGCGCGATTAGCTCTGCCGTCACTCAGGCTACCCGCGGCCAGCTGGAGTCCTCCCCCCGAGACAGCAACTCACCTGTGACTTCATCGCTGTCACTCGGGCAACTTGCTGTCACAGTTGGAGGATCCAGTGGTGGCCGCGAGTAACCTCAGTGACAGCACAGCTGATCGCGCGGCTCACCTCAGTTGCTGCATGGAGCTGTCAGGAGCAGCGGTGTTCTTCTGCAGCTCCTGTCACCTTCATGTAGCAGAGCTGGAAGCGACACGGGACTTCCATGGATTACGCCGGACATGGATGGGTTTTTGGGGCTTAATAAATTGGTGAACGAGGGTATTTGTTAGTGTTTATTATTGTAAATAAAGGATTTTTTCGGGTGTATGTAACTTACAGATTAATCATGGAAGGTATCTCGGGGAGACGCCTGCAATGATTAATCTTGGACTTAGTGGCAGCTATGGGTTGCCATTAACTCTTTATTACCCCGATTGCCAACGCACCAGGGCAATTCGGGAAGAGCCGGGCAGAGTCCCAGAACAGTCGCATCTAATGGATGCGGCTATTCTGGGCGGCTGCTGGCTGATATTGTTAGGCTAGGGTGCTCCCCATAACGTGGAGCTCCCCATCCTAAGAATACCAGCCTTCAGCCGTGTGACTTTACCCTGGCTGGTATCAAAATGGGGGAGGGACCGCACGTCATTTTTTTTTAATTATTTATTTATTTTTTTTACTGCACAGTATACACACGCCCACCGGCGGCTGTGATTGGTCGCAGTGAGACAGCTGTCACTCAGCGTGGGGGCGTGTCTCACTGCAACCAATCATAGGCACCGGTGGGTGGGGAAAGCAGGGAATACGAAATTGATCAATGAGCGGCCGGCTGTTTCAAAATAGTAAAAGCCGCCGGAGTTTATTTAACAGCCGTGCAGCGCCGCGCCGGAGATCGGGGAACGGTAAGTATGAGAGAGGGGGGAGACTAACCGACATGGACAGAAAGAGAGAGGGACAGACAAGACAGAGAGACCAACAGCAATGATAAACCTGGCTCACTCTCGGGTTGTGTGCTCTGGAGAAAAGTAGCCACTAAAAATAAAAATGTAGCTCCGGCACACCTTGAAGAAAATAAAGCAGAAAGTCTTGGGTGGTGCTGAAAGAGTTTTTATTGAACACGAAAAGCAAAGTCTGTCCCCACGTTTCGGTCCTAATAGGACCTTTCTCAAGGGTTCTATCAGACTAAAACATTAGAATCAGTAATCAAATTGTACCAAAACGGAACCACATGGGGTCACCATAGACATAAAGATACTAGTTTAGGTACTGTAACCATGTGACAAAGTTTCCACAAAGGCAATTCTATGGTACCGGGAGAAGCTGTACTAGGATGTCTTAAGGAGGTGGGAGACTAAAGTGTAGTCTGTTCATATATTGCAGCCAGCCAGGACGCTCCTACCCGGACACAGGCACTGCCCAGCGCTCCCTATATGTCTCCTGACATCTTCTTCTCATTTAAGTGATACTGTCGCGGGCGGGGAGGGCGCTGCGCTCACCCACTGCTCGGCTCCGGCTGCTGCTGCTCGCTCGGTTGGTGGCTCAAGCGGTGGGCCGGATCCCGGGGACTCGAGCGGCGCTCCTCGCCCGTGAGTGAAAGGGGTGGTTTGGTTTAGGGATATTGTCCATGACGCCACCCACGGTTTGTGGTGAGGTTGAGACACCACCGCTGCTCTGTACGGGGATCCCGGGAGCATTGACAGGGAGCACCTGAGATGTTTTCTCCCCTCCATGGGTAGGGGGGTTTGGTGGTCCCGGGGCCCGGTGGTGGAGGTCGGAAGGTGGGTTGCGGGGCTTGGCCAGGTGCAGGGTCACGGGGCAGTGCAGTGCCAGACGGCACGGTGGTACTCACTCAGCCAGTAACGCACACGGAGTCTCTGGTGAAACAAACGGCTGGACGGACAAGTCCCACAGATGGCTGCGACGGTCACTCCCAGTAGGTTGGCGGTAACTGTCTCTCCCTGCACCTTTGTTCTGTTTTCGGCCCCAATGGCTTCCCACCGGTAACCCGCTCCCCAGCGGTTGGTTGGCTAAGGGAGCCCCTGTTTGCCCGCAGGCTCTGGCCCTGGGAGCTCTAGCTCTGGCGGTAGCTTTCTCTCCCTCACGGTTTGGACGGTTGCCTTCAATCGTGTCTTTACTGCTGGGAAACCCCGGAGGTTCCCGTCGCTGACAGATTTGACCGGTTTTACGCCGACTCCTAGCCTGGTCGGAGTCCGTAGGCCCTGCCGGATGGTGTTGGCTTCTCTTCGCTCCCCGATCCGGTACCGGCGGGCCACCGCCCGTCCCCGGTCCTTACGGTTGTGCGTCAATCGGCCTCTCCTGCAGACGGTCACCACCGTCTGCCAACCTTGCAGGCCACGTACCCGGACACGGCCAGTCAGCTCCTCTACTACCACGTCCTCGAACTTTGACTTCCCTAACTGAACTGCCTTCCTTTTCCCGCCTCCAGGACTGTGAACTCCTCGGTGGGTGGAGCCAACCACCTGGTGTGGACATCAGCCCCTGGAGGGAGGCAACAATAATTTGTGTCTGACCTTGATGTTCCTAACCGGGGTGTGGGGTGTGTTGTTGCAGTACCTGTGACGTCCTGGCTTGTCCAGGGTGCCACAATACCCCTCAGGATATGTCCTGAAACACATGTAGCTGGCACTGACGTGAAGTAAACCGGGCCAGAGGATTCTCCTCTCCTGATCCAACTGAAGGCATCTACCTTATTGTACCACTGCGTTATGCTCCTCTTTACCTTTTATGACAGGCTAGATACTTGTTATTCCCGTCTTCAGTGACTCAGTCATCCGGCTCTAATCACATCACCGAAATAAGCTGCATTTGCCCGGTTTACCCAGTTATTACAGGATATTCCACTGGATATTACACACTGTATGATTATATTGGGCCCATCCCGTCCTACAGTATATGAACAGACTACACTTTAGTCTCCCGCCTCCTTAAGACATCCTAGTAAGGCTCCTCCCGGTACCATAGAATTGCCTTTGTGGAAACTTTGTCACATGGTTACAGTACCTAAACTAGTATCTTCATGTCAAACTCATTCAGCACCACCCAAGACTTTTTCTGCCTTATTTTCTTCAAGATGTGCCGGAGCTACATTTTTAAGACAGAGAGACCGACCGACGGACTGAGGGAGATTGACCGACATACACAGAAAAAGAAAGAATGACCGACATCGCTAGAAAAAATCACCAAACGGACACGGACCATACGGAAATGCATACGTGTTTACTAACGTGTGCGCACATACCCATATACTTTCATTGGGTCCGTGTGTGCGTGCTCCGTGCAGAAAACGGACATGCTTCCGTGCAACACAGAAACACATACGGATCACGGACACGGACACACGGACCTTAGTGAATAACGCACGTGTGACCTCAAACATAGATTAACATTGGTGCACGTTTGTCCGTGTCTCCGGTATATACGGAAACGGACCAAACACGCACGTGTTTAACGGATGTGTGTTTCAGGCCTGAAGAAGACGTGACTTTCACTCCGAAAAGTTTCGAATAAACCACCTTTTACTTTTATTTTGGATTGTTTCACCGACAGCAGTGCAGGAATAACCACGTTTTCATTCCTGTTTCCCCTAGATTTTGCACTTTATCCCTTGTGGTGCGTGCTCCGTGCAGCAGCTGCACATGCAATTTATACTGGTTGTAGTTCACACAACCCAACTAGGTGAGCGGGTTTGCTTCTATTTTACCCATCTGGTACACTTAGATAAAACCCTATTGCACTTTTTTTATCTGACATGTTGGGTCTCTCTAAAATGGAAGGATTATGAGAAGGGCTCATGTAAATTGATTCGCTGGACCCTGTCTAAATGGGAGCCTTTGAGAACTGCATCCTTCCGCCCATCTTCTGCGATTCTTCTTTTGACTAGATAGCAAGGCCCAATGTCATATGTACGTCATGCCACAATGATGATGTTGCACAAGGTAATCTAAAGAAGAGCCATGAGGTAAGAAGTGGTTCACATGATTACTGACACGGGTAATGGACTAGGTCCTGCAAAATGATTGACACCAACTTTAATCTTGACCCCTGTTCAGAAATCCTAGGTTGCCAGAAATTCTACCATTTCTCAATCTCTATAAACTGCCATCCTCTTTGAGTGGATAGGACCTCACTATCAGGATTTTACCAGTGTACCGCCCCGCACTTGGCTGCAGCCGAGCCGACCGGAACCGTGCACGTTGGTGGGTGGCTCAAGCGCCTCCGGACCAGGGGTCACTTCGCTCTGAAAGGATGCTGGCGCTACGTAGGGGAGTGGTAGGTAGGTGTACGGCCGGAGCCGTGTTTGAGTTCGTGACGCCACCCACGGGATGTGGTGAAGGAGTAGACACCACCGTTACAGTTACGGGGCACCCGAGGGAGATGGCTATGCAGCAAGATGTTAACCCCTCCGTGGGCAGGGATGATGGCCCCGGGACCCGTTGGGGAGAAGTAGCTGGGCAGTGCGGGGCCGGATGGCACTGTAGTACTCACTGTTATTGACACACACAAGTCTCTGGTAAACAAAGTTGATGGTGGTCGGTGCTCACAGCCGGCTGCGTCTGGTCCCCCACCCGGTTGGTGGTCTTTGTCTTTCTCCTGCACCATGTAGTGTATGTGTAGACTGCCTGTGTCGCGGGCGGAGGAGGGGACGCTGCGCTCTCCCACTGCTCGGGTCCGGCCACTGCTGCTGCTGCGGCTGCCGCTGCTCGGTGGTGGCTCGAGCGGTGGGCCGGATCCCGGGGACTCGAGCGGCGCTCCTCGCCCGTGAGTGAAAAGGGGGTATTGATTGTGGGGGTTTATTGTCCGTGACGCCACCCACGGTTGTGGTGATTTTGGTGACACCACCGCTGCTCTGTATGGGGATCCCGGGAGCGGTGACAGGGAGCAGCTGAGTTGTTAGTTCTCGCCTCCGTGGGTAGGGGGTTGGTTGTCCCGGGGCCCGGTGATGGGGGAGGGATGGATGATGGCAGGCGGGTTGCGGGGCCTGGTGAGGTGCAGGGTCGCGGGGGGGCAGCGCTGTGCCGCACGGCACGGTGGTACTCACTCAGCCTGAGACGGTGACACAGTTCACGGTAAAACACACGGCTGGAAAGACGGGTCCCACGGACGGCTGCTGTTGCTTTTCCCCGGCAGGTTAACGGTGACTGTCCTTTCCCTGCACCTAGTCCTGCTGTTGGTCCCAATGGGTTCCCACCGGTAACCCGCTCCCCGGCTTGGATATGGGCCGGAGGAGCCTCTTTTTGCCTTCTGTCGGGACTTGACTGTTTGGAAACCCAGGAGGTCCCCTTCACTAACGGATTTGGCAAATTCACGGCGACTCCTAGCCTTGCCGGGGTCCGAAAAGCCCCTGCCAATGGTGCTGGCTTCTCCTTGTGTACCGGTCCGGTACCGCCGGGCCACCGCCCGTCCACGGTCCTTACGGCAACTCCGATAGGCCACTCCTGCAGACGGTCACCACCGTCTGCCAACCTTGCTGTCTCGCCCGGGCCACACACCCGGACGCTGTCAGTCAGTTGCTCTACTCCCACTTCACTTTACTCCTTCCACTTTCACTTCCCTAGCTTAACTGAACTCTTTTCCCACCTCCAGGACTGTGAACTCCTTGGTGAGCGGGACCAACCGCCTGGCCCACCCCCTGGTGTGATCATCAGCCCCTGGAGGAAGGCAACAAGGGTTTTGTGTCTGGCTTAGATGTGCCTAACCGGGGTGTAGGGTGTGGTGGTGTAATTACCTGTGGCCCCTGGCTTGTCCAGGGCGTCACACCTGCGCTTCAGCGACGGGAGTCCGCTCCCCGGCTGCGTACAGTTAGGTCCAGAAATATTTGGACAGTGACACAATTTTGGCGAGTTGGGCTCTGCATGCCACCACATTGGATTTGAAATGAAACCTCTACAACAGAATTCAAGTGCAGATTGTAACGTTTAATTTGAAGGTTTGAACAAAAATATCTGATAGAAATTGTAGGAATTGTCACATTTCTTTACAAACACTCCACATTTTAGGAGGTCAAAAGTAATTGGACAAATAAACCAAACCCAAAAAAAAATTTTTATTTTCAATATTTTGTTGCGAATCCTTTGGAGGCAATCACTGCCTTAAGTCTGGAACCCATGGACATCACCAAACGCTGGGTTTCCTCCTTCTTAATGCTTTGCCAGGCCTTTACAGCCGCAGCCTTCAGGTCTTGCTTGTTTGTGGGTCTTTCCGTCTTAAGTCTGGATTTGAGCAAGTGAAATGCATGCTCAATTGGGTTAAGATCTGGTGATTGACTTGGCCATTGCAGAATGTTCCACTTTTTTGCACCCATGAACTCCTGGGTAGCTTTGGCTGTATGCTTGGGGTCATTGTCCATCTGTACTATGAAGCGCCGTCCGATCAACTTTGCGGCATTTGGCTGAATCTGGGCTGAAAGTATATCCCGGTACACTTCAGAATTCATCTGGCTACTCTTGTCTGCTGTTATGTCATCAATAAACACAAGTAACCCAGTGCCATTGAAAGCCATGCATGCCCATGCCATCACGTTGCCTCCACCATGTTTTACAGAGGATGTGGTGTGCCTTGGATCATGTGCCGTTCCCTTTCTTCTCCAAACTTTTTTCTTCCCATCATTCTGGTACAGGTTGATCTTTGTCTCATCTGTCCATAGAATACTTTTCCAGAACTGAGCTGGCTTCATGAGGTGTTTTTCAGCAAATGTAACTCTGGCCTGTCTATTTTTGGAATTGATGAATGGTTTGCATCTAGATGTGAACCCTTTGTATTTACTTTCATGGAGTCTTCTCTTTACTGTTGACTTAGAGACAGATACACCTACTTCACTGAGAGTGTTCTGGACTTCAGTTGATGTTGTGAACGGGTTCTTCTTCACCAAAGAAAGTATGCGGCGATCATCCACCACTGTTGTCATCCGTGGACGCCCAGGCCTTTTTGAGTTCCCAAGCTCACCAGTTAATTCCTTTTTTCTCAGAATGTACCCGACTGTTGATTTTGCTACTCCAAGCATGTCTGCTATCTCTCTGATGGATTTTTTCTTTTTTTTCAGCCTCATGATGTTCTGCTTCACCTCAATTTAGAGTTCCTTAGACCGCATGTTGTCTGGTCACAGCAACAGCTTCCAAATGCAAAACCACACACCTGTAATCAACCCCAGACCTTTTAACTACTTCATTGATTACAGGTTAACGAGGGAGACGCCTTCAGAGTTAATTGTAGCCCTTAGAGTCCCTTGTCCAATTACTTTTGGTCCCTTGAAAATGAGGAGGCTATGCATTACAGAGCTATGATTCCTAAACCCTTTCTCCGATTTGGATGTGAAAACTCTCATATTGCAGCTGGGAGTGTGCACTTTCAGCCCATATTATATATATAATTGTATTTCTGAACATGTTTTTGTAAACAGCTAAAATAACAAAACTTGTGTCACTGTCCAAATATTTCTGGACCTAACTGTATATGTCAGGAATGCCCGTTTGCCCGCAGACGCTGGCCCGTGGGATCTCTCTGCCTGTGCGGTGGCTTTCTATACCCCTCGGTGGGCTGTTGTCTTCAGTCGGGACTTGGCTGGGAAAGGACCTAAAGTCCAGACCGCAATCAGTGAATTAACTCAGTCCAGTGGCTTCTGGACCTCGTTTCAGGGTCTGAGTACCCCACTGTGTGCTCCGGTTTCCAGTCAGTTTCCCGGGTCGGTACCGGCGGGCCACTACCCTGTCCCGGTCCACCACGATTCCACCGAGCCGTCTTCCCGGCTCCTGCAGGCTAGGCTACCGTATGCCTCCTAGCCAAGTTGTGCGGGCTACGACCCTCACACCTGTCAGTCTGACACAGGCCTGACCTCTTCCACTCACAACTGACTAAACTTGACTTACTGCCCTTGACTGACTGACCTTGACTGAGTTGCACTTCCTGCCTCAGGCCCTCTGAACTCCTCAGTGGGCGTGCCAACCACCTGGCTCCGCCCCCCTGGTGTGTCCATTAAGCACTGAGGGAGCTGACTAGGGTTTATGTGTTTGGCTGGTGTTACCTTATGTGGGACTGGTGTTGTGCGGGACGCTATCTTTGACTACCTGGCTAGTCCAGGGCGTCACACCAGCACTATAGGAGTTGGACCTTCCTTTCCCTTACTTTTCAGCATTGATTGCTCCTGCCATTGTCCAATACTTTGCCACTCCTGAACTGAAAGCTTATCTCTCTGTTATGTATCTTTGCAGTTGGACAGACAGTGAAACAGGAGAAGACAAAAGACCCTTTTCAGCTTGCTGTTTAAAGAGAAATCTCCAACCTCACTTCCTGTATAGAAATAAAAATCCCTCTCGCACTTCCTGAGGCAAGATAAAGATCAGCACCTACTTCCTATAGAGAGACAAAACCTGCACCCCACTTACTGTAAAGAGTTAAAGACCCACCCACACTTCCTGTAAAGACATAGCCCCACCTACCACTTCCTGTAGAAAAACAAAAACCCACCCCCACATTCTGTAATGAGACAAAGACCAACCACTTTATTTGCTATAGAGGCAAAGACCCAGCTTCTTTTCTGGTAGATCAAAAAAGACCAAATCCCAACTTCGTACAGAAGAAATGACTCATCTCCCCTTATTGTAGAGCAACAAAGACAAACTCCTCCATCATGTAAAGAGAGAAAAACCTGACCCCACTTCCTGTAAAGAAACAAAGAAACATGTACACTTTCTGCTGATACAAACACCAGCCCATCAGTTCTGGAAAACATACAAAGACCTAAAACAAAATCCTGTAGAGAGACAAAGACGCACACCCATTTCCTAAAAAGACAAATACCTAATACCATTTCATGTAGCGAGACAAAGACCTGATCCCGACTACCTATAGATGCAAAGACCCAACTTAACTTTCAGTAGAAAAACAAAGACCCACTCCTGTAGAGAGAGAAAAACCTGCCCCCACTTCATATAGAAGACAAAGGCCACCTACACTTACTCTAGAGACAAAGACCCACCTCATTTCCAATAGAAAGAAAAAGACCTGAAGCCACTTCCTATAGAGAGACAAAGACCTGACCCTACTTCGTGTAGAAAGAAAAATAAACTCCTCCACTTCCTATACAAAGAAAAAGACCAACCTCTATTTCATGTAGAGAGACATAGACCAACCTCCACTTCCTGTAGAGAGACAAAGATCCTTCCCTACTTCCTGTAGAGACAAAGACCGTTCTCCACTTCTGGTGGAAACAAAGACCCTATCCACTTCCGGGAGAAAGACAAAAGGGTGCTTTACACGCTGCAACATCGCTAACGATATATCGTTGGGGTCACGTCGTTAGTGACGCACATCAGGCGCCGTTAGCGACATCGCAGTGTGTGACACCAAGGAGCGACATGCAACGATCGCAAAAAGTCTAAAATTGTTGATCATTGACACGTCGCTCCTTTTCCAAATATCGGTGGTGGTGCATGTGTCGCGGGCGGAGGAGGGGACACTGCGCTCTCCCACTACTCGGGTCCGGCTGCTGCTGCTGCTACTGCTCGGTGGTGGCTCGAGCGGTGGGCCGGATCCCGGAGACTCGAGCGGCGCTCCTCGCCCATGAGTGAAAAGGAGGGAATGTTTGTGGGGAGTTGATATTGTCCGTGACGCCACCCACGGTTGTGGTGAGATTGGTGACACCACCGCTGCTCTGGACGGGGATCCCGGGAGCGATGACAGGGTGCAGCCTGGATGTTAGTTCTCCCCTCCGTGGGTAGGGGGGTTGGTTGTCCCGGGGCCCGGTGATGGGGTAGGGATGGATGGCAGGCGGGTTCCGGGGCCTGATGAGGTGCAGGGTCGCAGGGGCAGCGGTGGTACTCACTCAGCCCAAAGATATACACAGAGTCTCCGGTAAAACAAACGGCTGGATGGACGGGTCCCACAGACGGCTGCAGTGTTGTTTCTCCTGGCAGGTTGATGGTGACTGCCTTTCCCTGCACCTGTGTAGTGTAACGGTTCCAATGGGTTCCCACCGGTAACCCGCTCCCCAGTTTAAGGGTTGCTGAAGGAGCCCCTTTTGCCCGCAGGCTCTGGCCCTGGGAACTTTAGCCTTGGCGGTGACTGTGTTTCCCTCTCTCGGTTGGACTGTTGCCTTCTGTCGGGACTTGGCTGCTGGGAAACCCAGGAGGTTCCCTTCGCTAACGGATTTGGCAAATTCACGGCGACTCCTAGCCTTGCCGGGGTCCGTAAGTCCCTGCCGGGTGGTGCTGGCTTCTCTTTGCGTACCGGTCCGGTACCGCCGGGCCACCGCACGTCCACGGTCCTTACGGCTAGTTCCAATAGGCCACTCCTGCAGACGGTCACCACCGTCTGCCAACCTTGCTGTTCCGTCCGGGCCACACACCCGGACCACTTTCTCTCTCCTCCTTTACCACCTCACTTCTCCAACTCTACAACTGTTCTCTTCTCTTTTCCCGCCTCCAGGACTGTGAACTCCTCGGTGGGCGGGACCAACCGCCTGGCCCACCCCCTGGTGTGAACATCAGCCCCTGGAGGGAGGCAACAAGGGTTTTGTCTGACTTAGGTGTGCCTGACCGGGAGTGTGGGGTGTGTTGGTGTAGTTATCTGTGGCCCTGGCTTGTCCAGGGCGCCACACATGCCGCTAGTTGTTCGTCGCTCCTGCGGCATCACACATCGCTATGTGTGACACTGCAGGAGCGACGAACATCTCCTTACCTGCGTCCACCGGCAATGAGGAAGGAAGGAGGTGGGCGGGATGTTCTGGCTGCTCATCTCCGCCCCTCCTCTGCTATTGGCCGGCCGCTTAGTGACGCCGCAGTGACATTGCTATGACGCCGAACGCACCTCCCCCTTGAAGGAGGGATTGTTCGGCGGTCACAGCGACATCGCTGATAAGGTATGTGCGTGTGACGCTGCCATAGCGATAATGTTCGTTACGGCAGCGATCACCAAATGTCGTACATATGACGGGGGCGGATGCTATCGCGCACGACATTGCTAGCTGTCGCTAGCGATGTCACAGCGTGTAAAGCATCCTAAAGGCTCACCCCCATGTCCTATAGAAAGACACAAACCCATCCTAATTTTCAATAAAGAGACAAAAACTTTCAACTATTTCCTCTAGAGAAATACAGATCCACCTACACTTCATAAATAAAGACAAATGCCCACCTAAACTTCCTGTAAATATGACATCCCCCTTCTCCTGTAGAATGGATAAGTTCCACCTCCACTTCTAAAGAGTGCAAATACCCTTCTCAACTTCTTATAAAAAGAAAATTATATGCCCCCCAATTACTATAGAGAAATCCAGAACCTCCTGCACTTCCTATAGAGATTAAAAATCCTGACATAATTTTGTGTAGAAAGGAAAAGATGGCCCTTACTTTCTTTAGACATATTGTCATGACTGTGTCTTGCTCTGGGGAGACCTCTGGTGAGTCTACAACTTGTATTTGAGTGAATCTACTTTATGTTAGTGCTGATGGGGTTAAGAACTCTTTCCTATCTGGCTGGCTAATCTTTGTAGATTAAATCTCAGATGCAGCTCTTTTGTGACCACTCTCCTTCGCTATAAAGTCACGTGTCTTACCATCTGATGTTGGTTATAGATTCTCAATTCTATGCTGGCCACTTTGGAAGGAGCCTATCTCTGGAAGAAGCTGAGGAGTCGTGACTATTGCAGCGGTGGTGTTTAGCTGCTAAGGAGAAGCTTGTTGTGTTTTACTTTTTGTGTCTATTTTACCTCTATTTTCTTAGATTGTGTTGTATTATTGCAGTGGTGAGACTAATGTTCTTGCCAGCTTTCTCACTTCTCACTAGTCAGGGTGAGTCCAGCACAAGCGAAGGCCTAGGCACATAACACAGACAGGGGAAAGGACCCATATAGGGATGTTGGGTAGTGCAGGATACAGAGTCAGTTTTCGATAGGTGTTCCCTCACTTTATCACCAGGGCCTTCCTTCTTTACCATTCCCTTTGTTACCCCTCTGTTGCACTGCATACTGAGTATTTATATGCTCTGGAATGACAGAGATAAAGATAATCCACTCTCCTCCTCTTGTACAGTGACTCTCCCCTAAGTGCAATCAGTGTTAATATCTTTCTGTCTTGCGCCGTCTGGATCCACCATTTGCAGATCTCTTCTTCCATGCCGGACTCTATCCACATTAGTGAGTCTGACAAACAACCTACCATTCGCTACCTGGATCGGCACCCGCAGTTTGCTACTACCAGGTTGCTCTGTACACACTTCAGAATCCAACAAGTAACCTGGCTTCTATTAAGGAGCTCTGCTCTGCCGGGCGTTGGTTGTTTTATTACCACTGTTTAGGCACTTTAGGAGTTAATACCTACTGGAGCAGTGTGTGGCTTCTCAGAGAACCAGGTTGCTAGTCACCACCTTCAGCTGGTTTCCTCCTACTTAAGTCAGGGGAGTTTTCTGACTAATCGCCAAAGATAGCATCTGCTTAGCTGTTGCGTTATCCCGGCGTCCATGGCGATCTTCCTTTTTTCTGTCAATAGTGTTTTGCTGTCTGTGCTCTATGAAAGTTCCTTGGTGTGACTTTCTTCTTCCCATTTGGTTTTTCCCCTCCAGTGTCTTTTTGTCTCCTCTCTTTGGATGTTTGCGGTGTGTGTGAGTTTCAGTTAAATGCCCTTTGTCTTTGTCTTGTGGGAGGTTTATTACTTTGTGATCTGCCACTACTGGGTTGGTGGTGCGGGGGTATTAGGTCAATCTGTGGCAGAAGACAGGGCCAGGTCGGGGGCCTGGACCTCCCTACCTTCAAAGGTACCTCCGGTGAGAGGATGTCTCCTAGTCACAAAAATTGTTTCTTCAGGGAGGAAGATGAACTCTGTTGCCACCTATTGGAGGCAGCAGTCTTAAAAGTCAAAAGTGACCCTCCAACGAGTCTTGTCATATGACTTAGGATTTATGCCAAATTAGAACCTCAATGTGCAGACACGGTGTTTTGGGATGTTGTCCCTCGTCAGGGCAAAGTATGAGATCTGATCTGGCTGTATGAGAGGGTAAGACTGGGTCTAAAGGGGAAGCTATTATCCTTATGGAGACTGGCACACCATTCCAGCATGCCAGTGAGGAGACTTTAGGCTGCAGTGCTCCTCTGGGAGCATTGCGACTTAATGTCACCTCACTGGCATGCTGAAATGGTGTGTCAGTCTCTGTAAGGAAGATAGCTTCCCCTTTAGACACCATCTTAGCCACTCATACAGCCAGATTAGATCTCATACTTTGCACTAAAGAGGGACAACCATCCCGAAACACAGTATCTGCTATTTGAGGTTCTGCTCTGGCATAAATCCCAAGTCACACTGCAAGACTCATTGGAGGTCACTTTTGACTTTTAGGATTGCTACCTTCAATAGGTGGCACTAAAGTTAGTCTTCTTCCTCCCTGAAAAGTTTGAATATTTCCCAGAGGAGCATTATGGCTTAAAGTCTCCTCACTAGCATGCTGGAATGGTGTGTCAGTCTCCATAAGGAGAATAGCTTCCCCTTTAGACTCTAGTCATTCATGACATTCTCCTTCTATAAACAAATTGCACATAACAGGCAATGGAAAGTAAGTTATGCAGAACTTAATAACTTAAATTTGTAGAAAAATAATGTAGAAATAAAGGGATCTGTAGATTATTTATCACATCTATGGAATGGGACAAAGTTGAGCAGGATTACATGTGTAGCACCCCTGAGACCATCAGGGTGCTACAAGGTTCTGCATCCCCACCAGGATGCAGGGCCCACCCACTTAGGGATCCAGAACCCTAGTGCCGGTAACATCAAAAACACAGGTAATCCCAGTTTTCCCCAACAATCCCCCATACAATGGTACCAAGCTAAGATGGGACCATGGATGGCCGCCTAGAGGTGGAGCCACTCCAGTCCACTAGTTGACCAGGTGGGAGGGACAGACTGTGGAGAGTGGTCAGACAAGAGTTGACTGTAGAGGTGTAAAGATGGAAGAGAAGTGACTCCCTGATGCGGGTTGACGGTGACCTGGTACCCAGGGGAGGTGGTCACCGGTGGAGTACTTCCGGAACTATGCACCGACGGGGTACAGGATCTTAGGACAGGAAAGAGCTCCAAGCCAACCTGTTAACACCTGCACAGCAAAGGGGACCATCAAGGACCATGCTGACCCTAAAGAATCCGAAGACTCAGTAGCAACGGGAGAGCCGGGGACAGGACCAGAGACTCCATTCCCACAGAGTTTACGCTACCGTTAGGCGGACAGAAGTGGACAAACCACAGAACGGGGACCCCCAGTGTTCCATACCATGGGGACCCACTTACCAGAGACAGGTGCAGGGGAAGAAGGTATCAAAGAATCAGACTGGCGAAACCAACCTGCCTCGGGCAACCAGTTAACACTCGAAAAGTGAGTAAACGAGTTGCACTGAATACCTGTCTGGACGCCTTCTTCCAACGTCTATCGCACCATACACCTGCTGGGGTAGTACCCTACTTGCGGAGGGCCCAAGTCATCAGAGCTGCAGATTCCATTCATCCCCAGCAAAACCTGCAGCGGCGGCTCCCTACACTTAGCCGCAACACCACAAGTGGCGTCACGAATAACTTTATTCACAAATCCCCAGGAAATACCCCCCATTACAAAAAGGGCCCAGGGCACGGAACCGGCAATGGGCACCATCGTGACATTCCCTGTAGAGACACTGCCCGGAACCGAGTACCCCATATCCCTGGGTGCTATACATGCTTCTTGGGTTATGCCCTATCCTTGTGGAGAGTACCATGCTAGGTCCAGGGCCTGAAACTCTAATGGCTTTACTAGTTTACTCGCCCCTTCCTTTCTTGTCTTCTCCCGGTCATACTGGAGTTGTGAGTGAGGGCAAATCCAATGTCTAATTTATATTTTCTTCACAGAGTGAGATCTAATTTATCGCCACTAAATTATTAGAGCTGTTCTAGTGCTGTGATAATTCGGAAGTGTGGACCGTACCCCACACATTACGAAGTAGCATCACAATCGCTTCTACTATAAATACATTATGGCACAGATTAGCTGTGAAACATTTTGTTTGAGGCGTCAACATTCATTAAGAGCTTCACTTAATGGCATAATTGGACTTGGATGGATCCGAGGATTATGGAAAAAATATTTGTATGTAAACAGTGAAATTGTGACTGCTGGAAAGTGACACAAATAATGTTATTTGCCATCACTTATCTCATCATCAAAGTTGGGCTCATTAGTTCTAATCATTGGGCTGAAGACACAATTAGCTGGTTAACAGAAGTAAAGTAAGCAGGCCTGTAAGAACTGAGGCTCTACAGGAGAAAGGAGCCTGCACATAAGAGCTGATGTACCACCCCTGTGCCAGCAGTTAGACTGCTCGGATCCGGATCCGCGGTGGCTCGAGGGGAGTCCGGACCTGGAGGTCGTGCGGCCACTTGAAAGAAGGGGGGGATATCTACAGGGGATTATGTTTAGAGTTCGTGACGCCACCCGTGGTGTGTGGTAAGGTGGAGTACCACCGTTGCAGCTGGGAGTAACCGGGGGGCGATGGAGTGGGCAGCCAGGTGTTTAACCCCTCCACGGGTAGGGGGGATGCCCCGAGCCCCGGTGGTGGTGTTTGGGAGTGCCGTTGGGGGTGAAAGGGTCACTTGCGTACTCACTCAGTCCATAAATCTGACACCGACAACTTGATAAACCAAAGTTCTGGACACCGCTGCCGCCGAGGGGAGTACGTTTGGGTCCCATTCCCATTGGTATTGCCTGATGATCTGTGACCTTTCTCCTGGCACTAAGTTCACGTGCTAGTTGGCCCTGGTAGTGTAGAACTAGTCGGGTCCCGCTCCCCAGTGTGGCTAACTGAGGGAGCTTGTGAAACGCCCGCGCTGGGGCTTGCAGGGCTCGCACGGTCACCGGGCCGGTGGTATTCGGGGTCAGGCTGTGAGTGGCCCGACCTGGCTTCCGTGACCCCCGGCGGGTTTCAATAAAAGGGAAAGTCCAACAGTCAGTCCGGTGTTACAAGGGGGATGGAAGGAGGGTAAACGGGTTCCTGGAGAGCTTGCCATCGCTCTCCCCCAGGAAACAGTGCGGGACGGGAACGGGGGATGCTTGCAGCGCCACCTGTGGTTTGCGGACAGGTGTTCAGCCGCCGCTGCGCAGTCTCTCTCCGGGGCAGGTGTTACGGGCAACCAGATGGAATGATGGAATCGCTCCTCACGAGGGGAGCGGGAGAGCCCCGGGAGGTTAATGAGACCCAGGGCAACAGTCCTCAGGGACACCGGGGACACAGGGCGGCGGTATTACTCACAGCAGTCCCAGAGTGCGGTTCCAGTTGTTCTTTATTAAAAGTCCGTTCCACATCGCACCCGGGTGCTGGTCCTCGCCACCTGTAGCCTTTGGTCGGTCCCGGGCAGGTAGGAGGAAGGGGGTCCGGTGAGGTGATCTGGGGGTCTCTCCCTTCCGTGTGCATTAGTGCCGTCCCCGTGGCATAGAGAATCTTGGGAACTCGCTGCCTCTCTGTCTCTCTCATCCCGGTAGCAGGCGACACCCACCCCCACCGGGTACAACTTTCTCCAGGGATCCCCAGTCCTCAGCTCCATTCCCTTCCTCTAGGTGTTATCAGCCCTGGTCTCGTGGCATCTCCTCAGCAGGAGCTGTCCTGTAAAAGTCTGCACTCTCCTGCAGCCTCTGACGTTCTGCCAAACATTCTGTGTGCTCTGCACTAAACTCACTCCTATTCAGGTCCCCCTCCCCTTGGGTTGTCATGAAAACCTGCCTGTGTGCAGCCACCTGCTCATTAAGGAGACAGTATGAGTTATAGGCTCAAAACTACATGCTGCAAAAGCTATTAACTCCTTCCTGCCAGTGTGATGTGAGTGTGTGTGTGGACTTCACTCCTCCTGCCTGGGAAAAAATGGGGTAACATTTAATACCCTGTAACGACCCAGTTGCAGGGGCGTTACACTTGCTCTCAGGGTTCACGCTTGGGATTTCATGGACCGTTTTAGTGGAAAGTCCTATCCCCCTCATTGTGCTAGTACCCCTATTCTGGAGCAGGTGGAGAGCGGATCTTGAAGGCTTCGTTCTCGTCAGGTCAATTGTCAGGTTGCCTGAAGCTACTCCCTGACCTATGGTCCACGTACCCCGTCGTGCCCTTGTCCCAGCCCGGTGATGGTACAAGGCCGCCGGCTGTCCTCCTCGACAGTACCGTGCCCCTTGTCACGAGCCCCTGCGACCAGGGGTCCAGCTTCTACTAGACCCAGACCACCGTCTGCCACCTAGTTACTTCCAAGGAGCCCAGATCCTGACCTCCTCTCTCCTTCACTCTCTAACTCAACTGAACTGTTCCTGACACTCCTGACCTCCCCTTACTAACCCCCCCAATTGGGCGACCCTATTCCACTCAGGCCGTCCACTGGTGTGTCTGGTGGGTGTGGTGCAGAGTGTTCCTAGGATTTTGATTGACTGTTGTTGGCAACACCACTAGTTGGGGACCCATAACCAAGGAGGAGGTGGATATTGCCCAGAAGGGCAGATTACACAATACCCTGTGATGACCTGATAGGCCAGGGCGTCACACTGACACTCTACAGGAGAGAGGACCCTGCACATAAGAGCTGACACTCTACATGAGAGAGGACGCTGCACAGAAGAGCTGACACTCTACAGGAGAGTGGACCCCACACATAAGAGCCAACACTCTACAGGAGACAAAGATCAAGATGTCTGATGATGGCCTTGTAACCTTGAGATTGTTGATATTTTTAAATAATTTTGGTTCTCCAGTCCTCAGACAGTTCTCTTCTCCTCTTTCTGTTCTCTGTGCTTAGTGTGGCACACACACATACACACACAATGCAAAGATTGAGTCAACTTCTCCCCTTTTTATCTGGTTTCAGGTGTGATTTTCATATTGCCCACGCCTGTTACTTGTCACAAGTGAGTTTGAATAAGCATGGCATACTTGAAACAAAGCTGTTTGCCTACAATTTAAGAAAGGTGCCAACAATTTTGTCACACCTGTTTTGGAGGTTTTGTATGAAATTTTATCCTAATTGCCTTTTTTTGCTCTGTTGTTTTTTTTTGTGTTGTTCCAGTACACACAAAGGAAATAAACATGCATATGACAAAACATGTGTGATTCTAGAATAAATAGTTCATTTTCTGCAGCAATTTCCAGGGTGCCAACACTTTCAGCCAGGATTGAATGTCACACTTAATTACAAACTATCATAATAAAAGGAACCATCTCAGTTTGTGATTGGCTGAAAATCAAGGAATTAATTAGTGATGAGGTAATCTATTGGAATGCAAATTCACCTACTTTTCTGAGTTCCCTGAAAATTTGATTTGTAGAAAATACATTTACTCAAATTGCATAAATAAAAAGCCTCTGATTGCCTGGTATATATGTGTACAAACCTTTGAGTTTCCCTTGGGTTCAATTAAACATATATTGAGCTCTTCAATGCAAATCCAACCTTTGTAATGTCCAAATGAATTCCACTTCTATATTTGGTAGGATAAAACATGATAACCAACAATGTATATCAAAACAAACTTTAGTAACAATCTTTATAGGCTACCTAAAATGTAGAGAGTGTCCAAAAATTATCTCTTTGCTTGGGGTGGAGAGTTGCATGTGTGGAACCCCTGAGGCTTCAGTCGCCACAGGGTACTGCATCTCACTTAAGGTGCAGTATTCATTCCGGGTAAGGAGGATGTTTTTCACTGGTGTTTATCACATTCTCACAACACACACAGTTTAGGTGCTTTCCCACTGGGACTTTGCGGTTGCTAGGACAATGGCTTGGGAGGTGGGGCAGCACTGGGGAAGTAAGGCGACACACACACAGAGATTCACCTCAGAACAGTCTGGAACAGGAGAAATGCGGTCACTGAGGGGAGTACTTGAGACCTCACTCAGGACCGGTGCTGAAGGGAGTGATTCAGAGCTCCCTCAGGGAAAGAGGAGAAGATTCACAGACATGAAATTGGCTTGTATCTTGACCTCATCTCGTCTGCTCCCAGTGTCCTGTCGCTATCTCCTGGCTTCTGACCTCAGCTTGTCTGACTACCTTTCCATTCACATTCACGCAAGTAGTGTCTAGTGCCACCTTGTGATGGACATCTCACAACAAGCACTATGAAAGAAAGCAGACAGTGGTGTGTGGTTGCGTGGCTGTGCAGTGACTTTGGCAGGAGCAGCAAAGCAGTTAAGACAGGGCAGGCTCTGCAGCAATGACAGCCCTGGCAACAGCAGTACTACAGCACAGATGACATGATGGACGGTGAGTATTTGTAAGGCCCCCTTCACACGTCCGTGAAAAAACACGCACGTGTGTTACGTCCGTTTTTCGGGTCCGTTTTCCATTTTTGTGTCCTTTTTTTGTGTCCGTGTGCCATCTGTGGGAATGCCGTATGCTAGCCGTGTGTGCATGTTGGTTGTCCGTTTATGCGTGAGAGAAATAACTGACATGTGTATGTGTTGGCCGTGTGAATTTATGTGTTTGTGATGCACAATGTCGTAGATACATACCCGCTGAGAGCAGACAGAGTCGCACGTAGAGAATGAACTGGGGTGTACTTCACCCGACTTCATTGTCATACCGCGGCTCTGTCTGTGTCGCGTCCTAATTAGCGATCACCCGTGAAGAACTCACCGGTGACCGCTAATCACCAGAGTGACTGAATGGAGTACCCCTCTCGCATACTCACCGTTCCCCGATCACCGGCGCGGCGCTGCACGGCTGTTCTCTAAACTCCGGCGGTTTTTTCTCTTTTGAAAAAGCCGGTCGCTCATTAAACAATCTCGTATTCCCTGCTTTCCCCACCCACCGGCGCCTATGATTGGTTGCAGCTAGACACGCCCCCACGCTGATTGACAGCTGTCTCACTGCAACCAATCACAGCCGCCGGTGGGCGGGACTATACTGTGCAGTGAAAAAAATAAATAATTAAAAAAAAAACAACGTGCGGTCCCCCCCCATTTTGATACCAGCCAGGGTAAAGTCAAACGGCTGAAGGCTGGTATTCTCAGGATGGGGAGCTCCACGTTATGGGGAGCCCCCCATCCTAACAATATCAGCCAGCAGCCGCACAGAATGGCCGCATAGAATAGATGCGACTGTTCTGGGACTCTACCCGGCTCTTCCCGATTGGCCCTGGTGCATTGGCAATCGGGGTAATAAGGAGTTAATGGCAGCCCATAGCTGCCAATAAGTCCTAGATTAATCATGTCAGGCCTCTCCCCGAGATACCTTCCATGATTAACCTGTAAGTTACAGTAAATAAACACACACACCCGAACAATCCTTTATTAGAAATAAAAAACACTAACACATACCCTCATTCACCACTTTATTCAGCCCGAAAAAGCCCTCCATGTCCGGCGTAATCCACGGAGTTCCAGCGTCTCTTCCAGCTCTGTTACATGGAGGTGACAGGAGCAGCAGAATACACTGCCGCTCCTGTCAGTTCCACACAGCAAATGAGGTGAGTAGCGCGATCAGCAGCTATCAGTCAGGTAACTCACGGCCACCGCTGGATCCAGCGGTGGCCGCGGGTAACCTCAGTGACAGCTCAGCTGATCGCGCTACTCACCTGATTTGCTGCGTGAAGCTGACAGGAGCGGCGGTGTATTCTGCTGCTCCTGTCACCTCCATGTAGCAGAGCTGGAAGTGACGCTGGAACTCCGTGGATTACGCCGGACATGGAGGGCTTTTTCGGGCTGAATAAAGTGGTGAATGAGGGTATGTATTAGTGTTTTTTATTTCTAATAAAGGATTGTTCGGGTGTGTGTGTTTATTTACTGTAACTTACAGGTTAATCATGGAAGGTATCTCGGGGAGAGGCCTGACATGATTAATCTAGGACTTATTGGCAGCTATGGGCTGCCATTAACTCCTTATTACCCCGATTGCCAACGCACCAGGGCTAATCGGGAAGAGCTGGGTAGAGTCCCAGAACAGTCGCATCTATTGTATGCGGCCATTCTGGGCGGCTGCTGGCTGATATTGTTAGGCTGGGGGGCTCCCCATAACGTGGAGCTCCCCATCCTGAGAATACCAGCCTGCAGCCGTATGGCTTTATCTGGCTGGTATTAAAATTAGGGGGACCGCACGCCGTTTTTTTTTAATTATTTATTTATTTCTCTGCTCCATAGTGACACGTCCACCGGCGGCTGTGATTGGTTGCAGTTAGACAGCTGTCAATCATATTTGCCAGTGGGCGGGGAAAGCAGGGAATACGAGATTGATTACTGAGCGGCCGGCTTTTTCAAAAGAGGAAAAGCCTCAGGAGTTTAGAGAACAGCTGTGCAGCGCCGCGCCGGATATCGGGGAATGGTAAGTATGAGAAGGGAGGGAATTGACTGACAGACTGTGAGAGGGACAGATAAGACAGAGAGACGGACCGACAGACATAGAGAGAGACCGACCGACGGACTGAGGGAGAGAACGAAACAGAAAAAGAAAAAAGACCGACATCACATGAAAAAAGCACAAAACGTACACGGAGCATACAGAGATGCGTCCGTGTCACTCGGGCATGCGCAAAAACCCATTGACTTTCATTGGGTCCGTGCGTGCATGCTGCGTGCTGAAAACGGACATGCTTCCGTGCAAAATGGAGACACAAACGTAGCACGCACGCGGACACACGGACCTTAATGAAAAACGCACGTGTCCTCAAACATTAAATAACATTGGTGCACGTTTGTCCGTGTCTCTGGTATATACGGGACGGACAAAACTCGCACGTGATTGACGGACGTGTGAAGGGGGCCTAAGGCAAAGTGTGATCCATCGGCACTGGCAGCAGCAGAACAGTGTATACGACAGTCATTGGACAGTCAAACAGACAGTATGGCCGATTTAATCATTGGCATCAGCTGTTTTTGTATGAAGGTCTGAACTGATCCATGCCTGATTTATTTTGACAAATAATAGAATTTCCAGACTTGTAGCAGATAACCTGGTCCACTTTGGTGAGACAAATACTCCACACTGAATAGTTTCCCTGCTATAACACTGGAGACAGCACACAACAGTACCAATAGCAATCTGGGCCAGTTCTTGCTATTGCGATAACCATGATTAAGGCATAGATACAGGCATTGCCAAAACGCGTCATTTTTTTAGGCGCCACCATGACACCTTGTCTGTATTTTTTTGATGTCACTGTCTATATAGATGTTTTTTACTTGGATTCATTCAAGCCGGCAATTGAACGTCTACCTTGTTGGTGTTCCTGCATGACGGGGCTTCTTTTCTTTTTTCAATTGGTCCAAATTGTTGATGCAGAAATCTATGGGACTTGGGACCAGGGCTCAGGGTTTTTGCTTGAGAAAGAGCACACTTTACATATGACTGAACCTGGCTGTTCAGATGGTGTGTCTGTGTTTGATGAACTGCGCTAGGTTGTGAAAATGGCAGAAAAAACATCTGGTCCATCATGTCAAATAGGTAAGGCAGCTGCTGTGTTGTCTACTTGTTGCAGTCCTAACACTGGCACAGGCAGCGGAAATACACCTGTCACCCACAAGTATTGCAGCATACAGCTTACCATGCTTGATAGTACGACTGAGAGCCCTGTAATTTCAGTACCATAACAGCACACTTTCTCCTCCTCTTCCTGTTTCAAATTCTGCAGCATGGGACATGGACCTTCAGGGTCCCCAACAAACACTTTTCTTGCATGCTGGGGTCTGTTTCATCCAGAACAAACATTAACAGGATTATATAGATGATTGCACATGTGTCAAAACTAATACATGTTCAAGACTCCAGTTTGACTGCAGAATAAGTAGCCCATCATATCTTTATGCTGTTCGCACAAACAGTGCAACATAGACAGTGTCCAATTCCAGTGAGTTTTAATGTCGCAAGCCATGTGGTACTTGGAAGCCTCCTTTTTTATTTGTTACAAAGCCAGGAGGGTGTGTTTTACTACATGAGACCAATTGAAATGGGGTGAAACTTTTCAGGCCATAGCCACTACCTTTCTCAAGCATATATATTTGTGAAATAAATCTTGTACTATTAAATTCAGGACATGGACAATGCATGTAATGTGGGTTATTTTGCCTGACCGTAAGGCAGTCAGAATCTTGCGAACATTGTTCTTCATGTCAGTCACAAGTGCTCTCTATGCACAAAAGCAACTTTTCCGCAGTGTGGCTTTTCTCTCCCATGATGTCAAGCTGTAAAACGTCCTAGAATTCTACTACCATTGTCCATACCACCTCGGCTTGCTAAGACCGCAACACAGACTGGCAATTATAATTGTGTTAACCATCTCCTCTGGCCCCATGTCTTCTAAGATCAAAGGCTGACAGCTCATGTCTTCCAAAATATCAACTAGAATAATTTTTGTGGGTGTAGTATGTTCCTTAGCCCCCAGGGTGCTGTGAGTTAGGAAATTTAGGGGCAGTATAGAAACAAGTGTCATTGACGGAGTGGAACTTTTACTCTGCACAACATTACCCTTTATGGTGGCAGAGCAGGTGGACTGAGCAGAATACTGACTCCAGCTGAAGGTGTTGCTGACAGATGCTACATCATCCTGCTGTGATTGAGATGAGCAACGGGACATATACTCCATTACATGCTCCCCTTCCTAATGTGCTTGCCAGAGTTTGCAAAGGAGGCCAAAAGTGACTTGTGTTTGGTACAACGACTGCCAGGACAGTTGCTTTCAGCACTACCTATGTTGTTAGAGCTGCTACTAGCAGCAACCACATTCTTATCCATCATTGGCAAAAGAAGCTTAACTCTATATAATAAAGGTTTCTACACAAATGCACACGGAAAGTAATTTTCAGTAACAGCCATAAGTATTGTTGTGACATCTATGATTACTAAATGTGACTAGTCAAACAGTTCCACAACCTTAAAAGGGTGATCTGAAGAAATTTTAATGTAAATCTTTATCTACAGTATTTATTGCCCCAATCTACTATTATGGCAGTATTAAAAATTTCCTACCCTTCCCTGACTACACTAATATTGATTTTTTCCCTACTTCCTGTCTGATGGTGCTTTGTTTGAGAATCCCAGTGCATGCTGGGAAACTCAAACCAAGCATCATCAGGAGGCAGAGGCTGCAATTACTGATACAGCCCCTGTTCTTCCCCCTGAAACAAAGTATCATAAGTGACTCTCATTTCAGGGACTGTTCTGGTCCCTGCATGCTGTCATTGAGCGAAATGACAGTGACAGCACACTTAGATGAGTAGAGCAGGCAATAGGGCATTGCACACTGTTAGGCTGCTTTCACACATCCGTTTTTTCCTGTGCGGCACAATCCGGCACTTTGCAGGAAAAACGCAACCATTTTTTTTTTGCTGCCGGTTGCGTTTTTCCTGCATAGACTTTAATTAGGGCCGCATTGGGCCGCATAGGCTTGCGTTCCGTCCGGTTTTTGCCGCATGCGGCAGATTTAGCCGATGCGGCGGCCGGATGGAACGTTGCCTGGCACGTGTTTTGTGCGGCAAAAAAAAGGTATTGCGCTGCTCCCGGCCGATGTGGCGCATTTTTCAATGCATGCCTATGGACGCCGGATGCGGCGCGATGTGGCAAAAACCGCATCCGGCCGCCGTATGCGGTTTTGTCCACTGCGCATGCTCAGTAGCATGCCGCAAGCGGCAAAAACCGGACGGGCCGCATGTAAAAAAACTTATGCAAAGGATGTGGTGTTTTCACCGCATCCGTTGCATAGGTTTCACAGCCGGATTGAGCCGCACCGCTCAAACCGGATGTGTGAAAGCAGCCTTAGTCTACAGTGTCACAGTACCCGGCAGCATTCAGAGACCAATGCCACCCCTGCAAGTGATGTCACTGTGGGGATAGCTCTGGTCTCTGGAAGTCACCAGGTATTGTGACACTGTGCACTAATAGAGCGTGCTGCTCTGTCGCCAGCTGTACTGATCTGAGCTGGCAATACAGAGTGTGCTGTCACTGTGAAAATAGCACAATGACAGTGAACAAGGTGTAGCCCATACCTTGAAATGAGGCTTATGATGCTTCTTTTTTAGGAGGGGGCATGGGCTGTTTGAGTGATTGCAGCCTATCCCTTTTGATAATGCTTCATTTGAATGCACTGGAATTCTCAAACAAAGTGTCATCAGAAAGGATGTAGGGACAAAAAAAATCAATACTATTTAGATATTATAGCTAGGGAACACATTAGAGATGGTTTAGATTGAGGCAATAAATAGATAGGCATTTAGGTTGCAATTTCTTCAGCCTTTGGACCACCCTTTTAAAGGGAATCTGTCACCAGGTTTTTGCTCCCCCATCTGAGAGCAGCATAATGTAGAGACAGAGATCCTGATTCCAGCGATGTGTCGCTTACTGGGCTGTTTGCTGTCATTTTGATAAAAATCAATGTTTTCTCTGCTGCAGATCTAGCAAATATGTGAATGTAGATCAGGGTTATAACGAGCTCATGCAGCTGCTGTACTACTTGGCAGCAGGTCAAGTAGTCCTGTAATGATAATCTCCTGCTAATTAAATAGTTATTTTATAAAATTTACACTACACAGCCAAGAAAGTGAAACACCGCAGGAATCAGGGTGTCTGCCCCTACATAATGCTGCTCTCAGGTTAGGTGTCAAAAACCTTGTGACAGATTCCCTTTAAGCTATTACTGATTTTTTTTTTTTTTTTAATTAATTAATTAATTAATGGCGTTCAGCCAAATTGAAAAGTTATAAAACCTAAAATGCTTGGTTTGCTACATGTAGATTCACCCTGGGAACAAAAATGGGGAGACAACAGTACTATGGTCGTGGGGTGTACACTAACAAGAGTGGATAATTAAAACAAGTATTTCAAAAATAAAGAAGAGAGCTATTAAAAAAACTTCTATAAAAAAGGCGGATCTCAAAACACAGGGAAGGAACCTTCATTTACAAACAGAAGTAATTCTTGAATTTAGATATAGTTGCAAAATATCCGATTGGTGGTTTATTGCAACCCTTGCTATCAGTGTCTGAAGACAGCAGCCATTGGCCTTCTGTTTTTGGTCGAGGAGAACGGTATAAGATAAGGAAGAAATGGGCATGGACAGAGATTTGGTTTCACAATGTATTTTATTGTTTTTGTGGAATAAAGCTGTGGCCAACCCATTTAACCCACAACAGTGTTTTTGTGTTTTTAATTGTAGATTTTAAGGGGTATTCAATGCTCCCCAAGACATTAAAGGTTGCCTGAGGACTTTACACTCTGTGCAGTCATTTAGGTGCTGTTGCTGTTGTGTATCACAAATGAATAAATCACAGGCACATCTATACAAGGATGATGTGGCTATATACCAGGATGAGGGGGCTATATACTAGGATGAAGTGGGCTATATACCAGGATGGGGGCTATATACCAGGATGGTGAGCTATATTCCCAGGATGGGGCTATATATCAGGAAGAGGTGGCTATATACCAGGATGAGGGGGCTATATACCAGGATGGGTGGCTATATTCCCTGGATGAGGGGGCTATATATTAGGATGAGGGGACTATATGCAAGGATGAGAGGGCTATATACCAGGATGAGGGGGCTATATACCAGGATGTGGGCTATGAACCAGGATGGGGTGGCTATGTACCAGTATGGAGGGCTATATACCAGGATTGTGGCTATATACCAGTATTGGGGGCTATATTCCTAGGATGGGTACTTTATATCAGGATGAGTGGGCTATACACCAAGATGAAGGGAATATATTCCAGGATGGAGGGTTATATACCAGGAAGGGGAGCTATATACCAGGATGAGAGAGCTATATACCAGGATGAGGGGGCAATATACCAGGATGGGGGAAATATACCAAAATAAGGGCTATATACCAGAATGAGGGGGCTATATACTAAGATGGTGGGCTATAATCCCAGTATGGGGGCTATATATCAATATGAAGGGGCTATATACAAGAATGGGGCAATATATCAGGATGGGGGCTATATACCAAAATAGGGGCTATATACCAGAATGGGGACATGCTTGGGACATATACCAGGATGGGGCTATATACCAGGATGGGGACATGATGGGGCCCAGTACATCCATCCTATGCAAATTGGCAAAATCCTCAAACACAAATTTGGCGAATCAGTTTGATATACAGTGAAATCTTGCATAATTACAACCCGCCAGCGACACACTGCCCATGGGGATCGTACACCCTGCATCATCTCACCTTGTATCATGTCAGAGCTAAGAATCTGCCTAATAATATGAAAACATATCCGCGTAACAAGAGACAGTGGGGCTCGAATGTCTGAAGTGATCCGCGGCTTCTGAAATGTGGAGATGTATTCACTATCTTGGAGGGAGAGGGCGTGAGAAGCTGGCATTCTCCCTCTGGCGCTTGTAGTACTGCTGACATCAGATTCTCCGCTCTTCAGCTGAAAGTAATCACAGCAGAAGCTAAAATTTCAGGTTTGGGTTTCCTCGTGGATGTGAAGGCAGAAGAGCTTGTGACAATATTAGAACAATGTTTGTGTCTGTTGCTGGTTATTCTGTTACTAATCATGGTATGCCCAGGTGTATGGCCCCCGGCTAAGGCGGGAATGTGCTGACAAATACACAAAAATTCATCTTTTTTTTGCACTAGTTCACTAATCTGACACCAGAGTCACCGGGGGATGAATTCTCCCCGCGCTTTTCAGCAATCTCTGCTATTTCTGGTCATAGTACATTGCGTTACATTACCTGTCACTTCTGTATATTTCATCTTGTGCTCCTATGTCTAATACAGTCCATCTAGTTCAATCTAGTAAAGGTAAAAAAATATGTACACCCCATCTACGGTATAGGTCTATATACCTCCGACAAGGGTATATTCTGACTTCCACTTTATCTGTGCCCCTTGAACACAATGGTGGGGCAGTGAGCCAGCAGATCTCTGATACACTATAGAGCAGGGGTGGGGGACCTTTTTTCTGCTGGGGGCCATTTGGAAATTTCTAGCAACCTTTGGGGGCCGCAAAAAATTATCAGCTTGATAATTACCCTAATATATTTGGTCAAACAATTATTTAATTAACCCTTACTGTGGTGGCTGGAGCTGCTTCTCTTTGGTGCGGCTGTGATGTTCAGTGATATTGATCATGTGGCTTCTCACAACTGCTTTTCCAGGTTTGTCTTGGTCTGGAGCGCTGTCAGCAGATTGGTAAGTCATATACAACACAGGAGACGCTGGGGGCACATACATCACAGGAGGGGTTGGGGGCATATATATATATATATATATATATATATATATATATATATATATACTAGCTGTACTACCCGGCTTCGCCCGGGTTAATAACTGTTGTTAATAAAATAGAATGTATTAACATTCCCAGGATAGAATGTATAAATAAAATGTATTAACGCCCGGGATAGTAACTGTCTCTCTGTTTCTCTCCCATTCTCTGTCTGTATCCCCCTCTGTATATATCTCTGCCTCTCTCTCTATCTATTTGTCTGTCTGTCTCTTTCCCTGTCTGTCTCTGACTGTCTCTTTTCCCTGTCTATCTATCTCTTTTCTTGTTTTTCTATCTATCTCTGTCACTTTCCCTGTCTGTCTCTTTCCCTCTCTTTCCCTCTCTTTCCCTGTCTGTCTCTTTCCCTCTCTTTCCCTGTGTCTGTCTCTTTGTTTGTATCTTTACCTGTCTTTGTCTGCCTCTTACCTTGTCTGTCTCTTTCCCTTTCTTTCCCTGTCTGTCTGTTTCCTGTGTCTGTCTCTGTCTCTTTGTGTCTGTCTCTTTCCCTGTCAGTCTGTCTCTTTGTCTATGTCTGTCTCTTTGTGTCTGTCTCTTACCCTGTCTATGTCTGTTTCTTACCCTGTCTGTGTCTGCCTCTTTCCCTGTCTGTGTCTGTCTCTTTCCCTGGGTAAATTGTGACACACCAACATTCCATATAAGGGCGTGGCTGCACATTCTTCTGAAGTTCTGGCTGCACTGTGGCTCCCAGCCCATTCGCTTTAATGGAGGCAGGTTTTTTGGTGAATAACTGTAAAGCGCTGGGTTAAAATTTCCCCTCAAAACATAGCCTATGACGCTCTCGGGGTCCAGACGTGTGAGTGTGCAAAATTTTGGGGCTGTAGCTGCGACGGTGGAGATGCCAATCCCGGACATACACACATACACACACACACACATTCAGCTTTATATATTAGATATATATATATATATATATATATATATATATATATATATATACACATCACAGGAGGGGCTGGGTACATATATACATCATAGGAGGGGGCTGGAGACATACTGTATATATACATCACAGAAGGGGCTGGGGACATATATATGCATCACAGGAAGGGCTGTGGAAATATACGCATCACAGGAGGAGTTGGGGACATATATATATATATATATACATCACAAGGAGGGGCTGGCAACATATATACATCATAGGAGAGGCTGGAGACATATCTACATCACAGAAGGGGCTGGGGACTTATATATGCATCACGGAAGGGGTTGAGAACATATATATGTATATATATATATATATATATACACATCACATAAGGGGCTGGGGACATATACACACATCAGAGGGGGGCTGGGGCATATACACATCACAGGAGGGGCTGGGGCATATACACATCACAGGAGGAGCTGGGGCTCGGACATCACTGGGTGGGCACGGACAGTACTGCTGGGTATGGACAGCACTGGCAGTGGCGTAGACAACACTAGAGGGGCACAAACAGGACTGGGGGACATGAACAGGACTGAGGGAGCACAGACAGCACTGGGGGGTGTGGCACACCACAATAGTGGGTGGGTGGCACACAGCACTGGGAGGCATCCACAGCACTGGGAGGCAGGAGGCTCACAGCAGGAAGTTTGCACAGCAGGGAGACAGGAGGGAGGCTCACAGCAGGGAGGCAGGAGGCTCACAGCAGTGAGAGGCAGTTACAGCAGAAAGGCAGGAGGCTCCCAGCAGGGAGGCTTGCACAACAGGGAGGCAGGAGGCTCACATCGGGGAGGCTTGCACAGCAGGGAGGCAGAAGGCGCACAGCAAGGAGGCATGCACAGCAGGGAGGCAGGAGGCTCACAGGCGGGAGGCAGGAGGCTCACAGCAGTGAGGCATGCACAGCAGGGAGGCAGGAGAATCACAGTAGGGAGGCAGGTATAGCAGGGAGGCTGGAGACTCACAGCAGGTAGGCATGCACAGCAGGGAGGCAGGTGACGCACAGCAGGGAGGATTGTACAGAAAGGAGGCAGGAGGCTCACAGCAGGGAGGCAGGAGTCACACAGCACATCTCATGCTTACCCCGACCACAAAGTATGTCCTCAGCACATTGGCACAGGCCACATATTGTGATTTAAAGGGCCAGCAGCTGACAACCGCAGCTGGCTCCCAAGTACTGCGCTCCCCGGGAAATGTGCCAAGGGGCCGAATAAAAAATCATTGCAGGCCAGAGGTCCCCCATTCCTGCTATAGAGCTTTACACTGTGCTTGGGCATCATAATTGTGGGGTGGACATTGGGGAATCATCCTGTGTGTGGGGGACTTTAGTGGCATTTTACTGTACATGGTGGCCTATAGGGGTCATCACACTGTGGGGGTGAGGGACTGTTGGTTCATCATACTGCATGGGATGGGCACTTTGGGGGCATCATACTGTGTTGAGGTGCCATATATGAGCATAATACTGTGCATAGATGGAAATGTGGTACCATCATACTGTGCAGGGGGCACTCTGTGGGCATCATATTGTGTGGTGGCTGTAGGTGAGGGTCTATGGGGGCATCATATTGTGTGTTGAAGGCAATGTTGGGGCTTCATTCTGTGGGGCTGGATTGTGTTAACATTATACTGTTTGTGGTAGTGAGGACATCAAAATGTGTGCTGGGTACAGAGGTGGCATCACACTGTGTGGGGGAATTTTACAGGGTGTTATGAGGGGCATTGTTGTGTGTTGTGAACGTCGTCTGTGTGGGTGCTGTTCTGAAGCTCCCTCTGGTGGCCAGGAATGGTAGTGAAGCTAAATCTGAGCCATTGACTCAGACAGGTGTCGGTGTTAATTGGGAATTGGGGAAGCCCTATTGCAGTCAAGTCTGGTCTATATAGGAGAGCACTTTCTGCCCGGCTGATGCTGGTTCTAATTGTATATTCCCTGTCTCTGTTCCTGGCCTGGAGATTTGTCCTTCCCTGTATCCCTAAGCAAGACTTCTGCAGATAAGTTTCAGTTTTTGCCTTGCTTTCTGGTTTACACCTTAGGGTGTTGTTTTTCCTTGTTTTGCTGTGTATCTGTTTTCTTGCAGGTGAAGTTTTGTTTCTATTGTGTTGTGAGCATGGGGGTTTTCCCTGTGCTGGCTTTCCTGCAGAAAAAGGGATTTTTATCCCTGTCTGATTTGATTATTTGCCTTTTTGTATTTTGTGTGCTTTTGGTATTTTGTTCTCCCATTATTTACAGGAGTACCTGATATAGTGGGGGTGAGGTCGTATGACCTCCAGGGCCTTTTTTACTATCAGGAGTATGGTATTTTTCTATAGGGATTTTGCTCTGACCACAATCAGTTCCTTTCCTTTGCTTTGTATCAAGTTAGTTGGGCCTCACCTTTGCGAATTCTATTTTTCCTATCTGAGTATTTTGTTTTTCTATATCACCGTAATCTTTATATGTGCGGGGCTACCTACTCCTTTGGGGACTGCACTGAGCCAAGGTATATTTCCTCATTTCATTCTGTGAGGTGTAGCTAGTTTCTCTGGCTGTGACGTGGCGTCTAAGATTTTAGGAACGCTCCACGGCTACTTCTAGTGTGGTCTGATAGTTAGGGGATTGCGGTCAGCCCAGGTTCAGACTACTCCAGTTTCTTGGTGTTTTTTCACCTATGGGAGTTTTATTTAATCTTCCACGGTTGCCGGATCATAACAGTTATGGCATCATACTGTTCAGTGGGGACTGTGTAAAAATCATTCTGTGTTGGGGCATAATAAGTGTTATCATTCATTGTACAGTAGGAGGAGGAGGTGACAGGAGGGGGAGGAGGTGAGCTGTGACTTCACCTATTGTGAATGGTGGATCCTTCATTTTCTACTTTATATAGATGTGCTATCAGTGATTATACAGAAGGAAGAGTAGGTGATCTGTGACATCACCTATTGTGAATCATGGATCATTTGCTATCTACTGTATATAGAGGTGTTATTAGTCATTGTAAAGGAAGGGGAGGAGGTGAGCTGTGACATCACCTATTGTGAATGGTGGATCCTTTATTTAGGTGTTAACATTCATTGTACAGGAGGAGGTGAGCTGTGACATCACCGATCATGAATGATGGATCCTGTGTTACCTACTGTATATAGATGTGTTATCAGTCATTGTACAGGAGGCGGAGGGAGTGAGCTGTGACATCACTTATTGTGAATGGTGGATCCTGTGTTACCTACTGTATATAGAGGTGTTATCAGTCATTGTACAGGAGGAAGAGGTGAGCTGTGACATCATCTATCGTGAATGATGGGTCCTGTGTTACCTACTGTATAGAGAGTTATCAGTCATTGTAAATGAGGAATAGGTGAGCTGTGACATCATCTATTGTGAATGGTGGATCCTGTGTTCTCTCCTGTAGATAAAGGTATAATTAGTCATTGTACAGAAGGAAGAGGAGGTGAGTTGTGACTGTAGATTTCCGATCTTTATACTAAGATGTGATGTCATCACCACTATTGGTAATCAATTTAGAGAGGAGTCACCACCATACAGATAACATTATTATTTTATGCTTTTGATTATTTTCTGAGGCTGTAATGCTGTGTTTTTAAGTCATTGAGATCAGGATAATAGACAATCTACCTGAACTGATCAGATTTTCTATTATCTTCTCATCTAATGTAAATATATAACACTGCAAATCGCTTTCTATGACAGCAGCAAAAACCGAGCTGTTCTCCTGCAACGAAGAGCATGATTCTATTGATATGTGGACACAATGTCAGATTGCAGCACTGGGTCTATAAACTACAGGAGCACGGAGCCCCAGATCTAAATGTATACAGTCATATATTGACACAGATGGTAAATTTTACTGATATATTTGCTCACAGTGGAAAGAACCCAGCGCAATCCATTATGACAGATTGCATTCTAGACTAAACCGTTACAAGAAGACGCAAAG